>NC_081196.1:44375592-44400592 GCF_902713425.1 Acipenser ruthenus | reverse complement strand
TTGATGACAGTCCCGTCCTCTCGTCTGATTGCTAAAATCAGTTTTTTCCCCCCAACGATTAGTCCTTTGTTTTGCTTTCTTCATGCTTCGGTTGTTTTTAATAACCTACAGTTGAACGACCGTATATCCTTACTGTCTTGCAAAGCTCAATTTATTCAATCTTTTTTAGGTCTTTTGGGTGATCTTCTGGTTGCATTTTGTACTTTGTGTTCCAGCGATGTTTTTTGCTGTTTTTGTTTCATCATAGATTTTGTTTACCTCGACTGCTTCATCTTCATCGTCTTTTTGAAGATCTTGAAGAGCGCTGAATCTATTCTTCAGTTCCAGTTGAAACACCAGGCTTTGCTTCTGGAGCATTTCTACGTTGATTGTGTTGGATTTCGTCATCACGAGATTCGCTCTCTCAAGTGCTGTGTTTAGGTGTATCTTGCATCTTACAAGTCTGTGGTCACTTCCTGTGTTAAAATTGTTTAGTACCGAGACATCTTGTACATGTGCTTTTTGTTGGTGAGTATGTAGTCAATTTCATTCTTCACTCCACTGGGTCCTCTCCATGTCCATTTCCTGATGGGTTTCTTCTGGAAGAAGGTGTTCATGATGAATAAGTTCTTGTTCTCTGCAAATTTGACTAGTCTGTCGCCCCTCTCGTTCCTGTTGCCTGTCCAAATTTGCCAACCAAATTCTCATTTTCTTGCTGGGCTCCTATTTTGGTGTCTTGAAGTCCAATGATGATGAATTTATAGTGACTTTTCCCATTTTTGTGTAGTTCTTGTACTTGATAAAAAGTCTTTGACTTCTACTTCAGCCGAACAGCTGCTTGTTGGTGCGTATACTTGGATGATCTGAAGTTCATACTTCCATGAAACTTTCACTATCAGTCTTGCGGACCTCGCTGACGCGCTGTCAATCTCTACTACATTATTCTTGCTTCTCTTGTGGAAACTGTAGAACAAGAGAATTCATGCTCAGGCAGACATGTTGCGGTCACTGGCCTTCGTCAGTGCATGAATTGAAAATGTTTGTACTGACTGATGAAGGCCAGTGGCCGCAACACACCTGCATGAGCATGAATTTTCTTTTTAAATAATAGACACAAGCTTGATAGCTGACATTTGGCGAGTACTTGGTGTTTGATTTTATATAATTTTGAACATTTGAGCTTTTAGCACCCTGTGAATACAGACATTCTTTTTTCAACGTGCTTCTATTTCTTTGATTCTCTTGTGGACAATGAACCCAACGCCTCCTGTTCGTCCATCATATTTAGTAACTTAGCATTAAAGACATCAGTGAATGTGACTCGCTCCAGCTGCACAAAACTACAACGATTTGTTTCACCTGATCTCCTCCTTATGCAAGTTTTAATTCTGTCTGGAATTGTCATTCATGAACGGTGCTACATCCACTGGTTATACTTCAGGTCAACACTTCTGTGCTTATGGTGCTTTGTACACCTCCTGCGGCATCTCCGGAAGCCTTCTGAGATGCAAAATTCATATTTGCAGGGTTATTGAAACACCACAGGCAAAATGAGCATGTGACCTCTTGACATTAGCACAAGATGCTGAGAGCATCCGGAAGGATATGGAGGTGTTTCTTTGAATGCCCAACTTTCATGTTTTACATATGCATGCAGTGGAAATGTAGGTCATGATGATTTACTTTGTCATGGTACTGATGACTCGAATTTTAAATGTACTGCTGTGGCAGGGGATAAATGTTGCCGTTGTGCAGTGACTCGTGTAATGTATAGGATGTGTGTGTGTGTGTGTGTATGAATATCTACAGGAATTAATGCAGAATGTTGGAAACTTGGAATTCCAGTTGCAGTTAACTTAACTTTCTTTTTGCAATATGATGCCATGAACATACGTGTAGAATTTAGCAAACCAAATCGTTATTTATATCTCTCCCCTGCCTTTAAATGACTTTGTGGAGGTCTTTCCTATTCCTTAAGGCAAAACAGTCATCTGTTCATTTTCCAGCTAATTACCACCAATAATTTGGTTAATTAGTCTTCACCTCTGGAAAAAAGACACAATATGGGATTTTCATTTACAGGTGAGTTGCAGTCACCTTTCATGAATAATAATAATAATAATAATAATAATAATAATAATAATAATTGCTTTTAATTTTTTTTTTCCTGACTGATGATTTTAATATCTTTGGCAACATAACCTGGATATAAACTGAGAGGAATGTCAGATTCGGTGACATATGTGCGTGAAAGGGAGTTACAATGGCTTCATAATAAGAAAAGGATAGGTAAATCAGAATTTAGCATTATAAAATTGTATGACAGTAGCATGAAAAATTCTTAATAATGTAAACTCTAATTTCAAGCAACGAAATCAATATTAGTTTCTTTCATACAGTCCTAAGAGATACAGCATCTTAATGGGGGGCACCTTGTAAGCAGTAACCGCAGCAGCAGAGTTTACAGTAATACCATCAAACAAGAGGATTACAGACCAACAAATTTTGTTTTTTTTTTAAAAAAAGTGCATTGAGGTTAAGATCACTTAACATTCTCAACTTCTTTAAAGCCTGAGTAACAGAATCGAATTCTAGGTTTGTGATGCTGAAATGGCAAAGTTCGTTCTGCATTAACTATTGTAAATCCTAACTGAAACACTGCAGTAAATTCAAAATGAGTGCTGTTTGTACCATGAAAAGGTAGATCACCATGACCCACATCAACTGTATACTTATGTAAATGTAAGACATACAGACAGATGCCTTTTATATAAATCAAGATTTCAGTTCTCGTATATTAAATATTCAGACCAAGCTTGTTCTCAATAGAAAGAACTCTTCTACAGAAATATATATAAAAAACTGACATAAGTACTGGTGGACAGGGGGCATGTACAGTAACCCCAGGTTGTCATACTCCTAACACCTTGTGCTAAAGAATGTTCATTTCTTCACTGGATAAGCGTTTCTCAATGTCTAAATAAAAATGTAAGTCCATGCATGCAGGTGAACAGGTCAGACAGAAAGACAGACAGCCTCCATTAACCCCACAATCCTGTTGTAAATAATGCCCTTAGCACGTCAGATTTCTGTATGTGTAAAACCTACTCTACGTACATATACCTCCACTATGTCCTTTACCAGAGATATGCATCAGTGACAGAGAATAGTAAGTCGAATCGGTAAAATGTTCAACATCTCAGATATGATTTTTTGTCATTGTGCTGTATAGAAATTTTACTGTAATGCAGTTATCTAGTTTATTAAGTGTACCGAGTTGGCAAATCCACAGTAAACTTTTTTTACAGTACTGATTTAAAAGCAAACCTATCGGTTTATAGTTTATTATCACTTGTGGGCCCTATGTAGATGTTTGTTGGTTTCATGAACTGTTTTGGTTAATTTGCAAGGGTACTCTAAGTGTTACTGTATATTAGTAGTCCGCAGATGTTTTGCCCACTGGCTCATACAGTACTGTATATGCATTTCTTATAAGGTCAAGGGCATGATCATATTATTTCCTGACATTTAACTACTTTATTAAAAAAAATGTTACATACATTTACATTTAAAATACATATTTATCAAGTAGCACAAATGCCGAGATTGGGAGCACAGAGGACTGCACTGTAATTACTTTAGTTATTCTACTTATACTGTACATTAGTATTGAAGTGTTACAGATTGGCTTTGCGGGCCCAACACTCTGGTCTCATGGGCCCAACTTTGTTTATGGGCAGAGCTATGAGGACCACATCTGTAAATGGTTAACGGTGACTCCATGCAGACTCTTAAAATCCTCCATTCCCTTTCTTATTTGTTTTAAACAAGCCTGTGTTTTCGATTTGACAGGCACGGCAGCTCTTGAGACCACATTATTTCATACTCTGTTATTGCCTGCTAGTGTTTTTTGTCTATCTTTTCTTTAAATATCCAGGACACAGCAGCTTACCCCGAAGCAGTCACCTTTCAGGTTCATTTCCATGCTGTTATCTTTCGCTCCCTCTCTTTGAGATTTACCGGCTCTTGTTAGTGCCTCAAGCTTCGTGAGTTGTCAGATGTCTTGTGGTGGAGCTCAATAACATAGTCATTCTTAAAATAAATATGTGTTTTAAAGACATTATTATGGCTTATGTCTCAATAACAAAGGTAATAGATTTTAAAAGGAAACCGTAAATATGAGTTAAGTTAGAAATGAATATTCCCAGGAAGGAAAGCTTGTATGTTTAAATAAAACCGCTGCCATCACCCCTTCAGCTACTTTGTCAGTTAATAGCTCAAACCATTTCAGATGCAAAATTCATATTATAAGAGTGGAAACTTCTGAGGCAAAATCGAAAGGGACCCTAACCTTTTTTTCCTGTCCTAAGATGGCAGCCATTTCAGGGTAATGGGATTAGTTGGTCTACAGATGAAGATGAAGACCTAACACTTCAAGATATTTGCTTCATACTATCTGCTGTAATACAATACTATTACAGCGGAGGAGAGCTGGTAATAATTACAGATGGCTAAGAAGAATTTCATATGTGGAAATTGTGACACTTGAAAGAAACCATGCAGGAAAACCTTTGTCCACCATAATGTACATTCCAAGTTGCCATGTTGAGTATTACATTCTTTAGAATTCCACGGCTCATTCGTCCAATAGCTTCCCTCCTAATTGAAACGGTATGTACTGTGATTGAACTCTGGTTTCTGTATTATGGTAAATCCTGCTCAAGGAATGTATTGGAGCATTTAGACAGGATCACTGTGCAGATTTTATTTAGACTTAATAGTTTAGCTGAGTGTGTTGCAAGACTGGCTCTGCATGTTCTTTTCAAACTGGTCCATAGAGGCAAATAATTTCTTAGAAATCTTCTGATTGTTTCAATCTAAAGAATGTGGTGTCCCTCTGTTGTGGACATTCCATATTCCATCATGGTTCCTGATGGGAATCCTACTTTATTATGGCTAACCCACTACATTTTGATGAAACTGGGCATTTATTATACAATGCTATTCCACATTCTGTGAATGTAGGTCATGGTGACGTACATTTTCACAGAAGTGAAACTTGATTGAAAGCTGAATCTTGGGAACTGTCTGAAATGTGTAATGTTATTTATTATTATTATTATTATTAGTCGTAGTGTTACAAATGTATGCAGTTTCAATGCATTGATACTGTATGTTTTAAGTGTGTAATATCCATGAAAACTGAATTTGGATATGAAAATCACTTTTTGTCTGGGGCTTCATATTTTTCAATTGACAATATGAAATGAAAAAAACAAAAAAACAAAACTGAGATATGTAATCCTGCAGCAGTTGCTGGAATGTTATGGTGGACAAAGTAATTGTACTCCGCAGGATGAGTATTCCCTGTTTTGTGCAATTATTGGATACCCTGCAGGATTTAAAAAAAACAAAAACAAAACAGATTTCCTCAAATAAGTCAGGAGGATGGCAATATAGAGTTCAGAAGGCAAATAACATCTTGAAATGGTCTAAGACCTAAATTGAGAGAAAGTGTTCACCTTTTTTTTTTTTTTATAAAATTATAAATAACCATAGAGACCCCCCCAGTGGCCATACTAGATGCTGCAAGGCAGTTTCTGTGCAGTTTACTTTTAATGTACCATGATAAACAAAATTCACATTGAAGAGATACATGATATTGACACCCTATATTTTTAAACATAAAATTGTTATGTATAGGGCCTTGCTTTAGACTAACCGTGCATGGATAGGCTTAGAATAGAGCTGATCTAAGTGGATTTGTGTAGCCCAAGTCAAATAAAAAAAATACTCAAACCATTACTCTTACCATTACCACAAGTACCATGACAACAAACAATCCATGTCCAGTGCTTTGTTTCAATGAATCCACAGCCCAGTATAAACTTAGCACCATTGAAGCCACCTGTTCTGTAATGCAAAAGTACATAATGTTACACAGCTATGACCGTTTTACTGCTTACAGTAAACTGTCAAAACCTCAGGAGTTCTTGACCTCAACTACTTTGTTTATCATTGTACAGCAAGTAAGCAAATCACGAACAGTTTTCAAAAATAAGTAAATTTGATCTTTGCACTTCATTCCTGGCAACTGACTTGAGACATACAGTATGTTTTTCATTATGAGCAGTATAATTTGCATTCGCACTCATCTGCCCCAGCATGTGCTGTGCATTTTACCAAGCAAACAGTAGTGGTAAATTTCGACCCTCCGGTCAGGAGTCCAGAGCCCTAACCACTACTCCACACTTGTTTATATCTGTTAAAAAAGAACCCATTCAATCAGTTGCCAGGTAAAAATGGATGCCGAAATCATATCGGAATTTATCATTAGTACCTGGGAGTAGTAGTCCTATTGTACGTTCAAGATCTGTGACAATCAGACCTATTTTAAGATCATAAACTGGGTTTGACAAGACCTAGGACTGTTCAATGGCTTATTGTATATTTGTAAAAAGGAAATCACACATCAACAGTGTCAACTTTGCTGAAAGCAGTAGTTGATGGTAGTTATTTGCCAACAAGCTCCAGGTATTTGTTGAGATATGTTTAAATCTAAATCAAATAGGTTTAGATATTAAAAGAGGATTTTGTTTGGATACAGCCAAGTCCCTGAGAAAATCCAATCATCTGCTTGACTCCTTATGCAAAATACCCCAGGGGAGCTAGACTGGAAGCTGAGGATGTCAGTGTTTGGTCACATCAAATCTCGCTTGGTGAGAGTACCTGAAGGGATGAGCTCAGCTCTACCAGTGCTGTGATGACAGCAGCAGCCGGCTCCCAGACAATTTTTTTTTTTCTCTTGCTGCTGTGAGACTGAGGAGCATGACTGTCTCAACAGCCTGGCTTGGGGACAGGCGGCTTTTCAAATCAAGCAAAACATACACTCACACACTCGTGTCTGTTTCTTTATTTAAAAACATTTGCCAACATTTGTATCTTTACCTGCCCCATATTTCCAGAAAAGTCATTGATTTAAAATAGGCACAATTAAATCGAAGATTGTTTTAAAGGAGTTTTTATATTTAACTGAGATGTTATTGCCAACCAGGTTTTTTGGAGGGCGGTTTAAAATATAGCTGCAGAAATGCAATAGATTTTATGTAAAGACATTCATTTATTTATTTATTTATGTGTAGTAGTATGTTGTAAGGTGCAAAGCATACAGCAGAATATGATATAATAGTCTGAGAAACTGTAGAAAAACTTTATACAGTATATAACCATACCCTATCAACATTATATTTCAATTTGATTGCTTTTTATATTTTGTTAAGTAAAAGAAATATGCATACATACAGGTATTTTAAGGATGTTCCTTTGTATGCAATATTCTTTAGAGTTCTAGACCAAAATAGCCTTCTTGTGCTTGGGAAGGAACAGTCTGATACAGAACAGTTTTCATTTATCAACAAAAGTCGGACTATTGTGTTTATTAAGAGTTAATAAAACCCAATAACAGTTTTCCTCTTCTGACATTTATGGCAGTGTTTTAAATCCTTCTGACAGTCTTGACTTCCTGGCCCAAGGGATAGTCTTGTCTATCCGCCTTAGTCATCTGCACTGACAGGATGCTGAGAGCAAACCTAAGAACCACTGGATTCTGTGCCTTTTACCAATAAGCTATACATATAAAATGAGAGTTCAATAAAGAGCAGGGTAATTTTAATGAAAAGTGTAGCCAGAAGGTACATTTTTTGAACTACAGGATACAGGGCAATGAACAGGTGTTAAAATGTGTAAAAAGCAAACAATCACAATGTTTGCTTAACCTAGAGGCAAGCAGATGTAATTTTAGTTTACTAGCAATTCTAAGTAAATGCCTAGAAAACCACTAATTTGCTTTAAAAAAAATAAAATAAAAAAGTGCGATTTAATCTCTGCTGTAATGTGTTCCTAGGGGCCTGTTCCAGGAAGGTATCACTTGCAGACATCGGTCCTTGTCCCCGAGTTTTCTTAGCAGTTTGCCTGTTTTTTGGTTGGATTAGGCATGGATTTCACAAACATTTTTCACCAACAGCTTTCAAAATGAATATCTATAGTAGTACATTTCACACATGTTACTGGCTCACTGGTGTGAGCCTTATTTTGCGGATTAACCCAGAATTATTGTATGTGACCTTACTTTGAGCTTAAAGAAATACACCGACAAAGCATAACATATAAGACGGGAAAACCATTATAAAAACACCACCTAACAGATATATATATCTATATAAGCTTTGTGAGAGGTCAGAGGTAATGGAGTTGATTTCTTCATGCATATTACTTTGAGCTGACAAAAATGTAGGCTAGCTTATACATGCGGTGATGCATAGTGATTGTATTTATTCCAGACCAGGGGATGTATGTAAAATTGGGGTGTTACTGTACTGTGAATATAAGAGATCAAGGGTTGGTTTTACTGTCGCTAAAATATAAGGATATATTTCACACCCACTGATGTGAAGTTTTACTCTGGAAATACAGATGGTAATTGTTTAAAAAAAAAAAGAAAAAAGAAATTTAAAAACACCTTAAAATCTTACAGAAACACCACCAAAGCTATGTCAATTTTTTTTTTTTCTTTAACAAAAAAGATTTGTAAAATGTCCTCTTTAGCCATGTGTCTGGGAATGTAACATTGGCAGGGATGAGGTTAAATCTGCCCCTGCCAGCAATCACAGGTGTGGCCATTCCCCAATTAGGTAATTGAGTGCTAATTGGGGAGTGGCCACATGTATATAAGGAAGGAAAAATCGTTCCTTGGGAAGGTGTAAGTGAGTGTTTTGCATCTGTGTGTTGTTGATCCGTGTTTTAGTGTGTTATTTTGACTACATGTAGTGAAGGCGATTGCCCAGCCTACAGCCAGTTAGTCTTTTGTTTGAACCTTTATTTTGGCCCTCGTTCCTGTTTTATTTTGTTGTTTTGCTTATTAAATGTACTCTCTAGTGCTTAAACTGCAGCTTCGTTGTCTCCGAGTCTCTTTCCTGCCGATTAACATATGGGGCCACAGCGCTGTACTGTCACACTGCTCCCCAAAAACTTTTTTTTTTTTTTCTGTGGTTTGCTTACAATGTGTTACTGTTGAAATATCATTCTCCAATGTATTCAAAGTTCTTCAAAGATAGGTTGCCGACATACTCTCAGTACAGTGGGAAATGTGAATGTCTGTCTGTAAATTAAAAGAAATGACAAGAAATGGCATGCATCCTAATTAAAAATCCAGAATCTCGACCTCAACAAAGTGTTTTGTGAGAGTTGAAATAAGATTTTGACAGTGGTAAGCTTTCCAATGGTCGATTGATGGTAATTCCAGTGCTGCACTACCTAATTATCACTTAATTGCACCTCCTATATAAGGCAATGTACCCACTTTGTTCTATTGTATGTTTAGAGATGTTATTCAGAAGCTGGGCTTTCCTGATTGCAATTCCTTTTAAGATGACATTATAATATGGAAGACCCTTATCCACCATGAGATTTTACATTTTCTGTGTAGCAGAAATTAAATTATTTATTATTATTTTTAGCCTATTTTACAGTAGATACAGGCGCAGGTATTAAATATGCTGGGATTGTTCATCATTCCCTGTTTGTAAACATAGCTGTCACAGTTTATCACTATGGGTTTTTACTCTCTTTTGGGGGGGCTATGCTGAACCGTATAGCCCTGATGTCCGCTTGAACTCCACCAGACATCTGATATGTAGGGTTCACTGTAGCGCCACTGTTCACTGTAGAAACAGCTAGTTTTTGCACTTTGTGGGGGAAAAAAAGCTGTATTCATGTAAAAAAAGAATGTTTACCATACTCTTGTATGTTTCAAACCTGTCATGGGTGTTCAGAGATTTCAGAGCACCATTCTTTTTGTGCTGGAAAGAGGCACACCCTCACTTGATTTTGAAATTCTTAACACACTGAACACTGTCAGTCACACAATTATTCTGTGGTCCTATCATACCATCTGGTGAAAGGTTAGGGACTATGTTAATGCTGAGTCATCCTGTCAAAACAGATAATCAACATACATGGGGGATAATATATTATACTATATATAGTATAATATATTAGTGAACAACAAAACACTGCCTCATATTGTTTATTTTTCCCTATTGGTGATGCATATTGCCTGTGACTGAGGAGTAATATAGTTTTAACTAAAGAACCACAATATCCAACTGTAATGAAATAGGGTTTGGACATCTTTTAGCACAAGTTATTGAGAGTATTGCAATATGAGGATTCAGGAGCCTGTTTGTCTTTCCTATTTGTTTATAATGCTGATACTGTGATTTTAATTCTGCATGTACAGCTCTGACAAAGGCTGTGTATTACTAACACACTTGTTTTAATTCAATGGATTATATTAGGTTGGTTCCTGTATGGGATTTCAAGAACGAGTTATAGACTCATTTTTGTCTAATGGTTAACAAGGGGATCAATAATTAATGTACATATTTTCCAGATTTTATAAGGCAATTTAAAAATGATCTTTTCACAAAAAGTACTGTATGTCTCATCACAGCTATAAATTCAATGTTACAATGGTAATAGAATGCTTTATTGCAAGACATACAGCCTTGCATTCTTCATGTTCAGACATAGATACGCCTTCCTACATCATGAATCTTTCCTGTCTGCAGCTTTTATAAACAAGCCACAGCCATTTTTTCTTCTCTCAGTTCAAGCATGGCAATCCGACCAGTGAATGACAAAAACTGAAACAACAAAGTTCATACCAATAAGAATTCAAATGAACCTTTTTTTAAAAAAAGAAACAAAATGAAAAATACAAGGAAAACCCTTGCTGGTACAAACCTCACAAATATATATATATATATATATATATATATATATATATATATATATATATATATATAATATATATTTGTTTATATAAGTGTGAGAAACAAGAGGAGTTCACCAGATAATTGAAATTGGACAACCTCCTTTTGAATTTCATCGTCAGTCCAAAAATATGTAGAAAAACAAACATATTAGTCCTTTTTTAAAAAAAAAAAAAATAATAATAATAATAATAGTAATGCAAATTACTGCCCCAAACCAGCTACAGACATAGAGTATATTATTACAAGGTTATAGGATGGTGAATGTCTGTGTATGAGGGAAAGATTAATTAAATAAAGAGAATATCTTTAAGTGATAGGTGGTTGATTTATGATGTCACAGTTTTGAACTGACTTTGCACTTGAATGAAATTCGGAGAGGTGCCTGTGATTTCTTTTTTTTTTTTTTTTTGAAAGCATAATATGGGCTTCTCTATTATCGTATAATACAGCAAGATAAAGGAGCACTTTGATTGGCTGAAAGATCCTAAGCAGTCTGTAATGTGTGTTAAAATATTCTGACTCCTATATTATATTTTTATCAATTATAATATATATATATATATATATATATATATATATATATATATATATATATATATATATATATATATATAATATGTGTGTGCTTTAATAACACATTTACACAATGCTAATGCCTTGTGCTTTTGTGGTACAAAAATAGAATATGATTCATTTTTAATGTAAATTAAACTAAACGTATATTGTATCCATCTGATTTATTTATTTGGTTAGATTATGTATTTTGTTTAATCATCAGTTGGGGAAAAAAAAAGAACACTGCCATCCCCAATCTGTAAAATAAAGCACACCTATTACATATTTCCAGTAAATGTACAGTGCGTTTCGCACTGAAACTTCATTCACATTTTTTACCTACTGTATAAATCCCTGGTCCCTTATTTCTTAACCACAGAATCCTGCTATCATTTATTTCTTTATTAATTAATTTATTTTTTTAATATATAATCCTTCCCATGTCTTTTATATCATCTCCCTAATTCTACAATTTCAAACATACCCCAGTAATCCTCACTAATGCTTTAAATTAAAAAGATGAGAATTTTAATACATTCCCATAGCTACTGTATAACACATGGCTTAATGGAATCTATTTATAGTAAATCAATTCTAGCATCTCCGGTTTACATACAGTACTTAAAATGAAATCCTGGTGTACCCATCTGTCATGTTTACTGTGAAACAAACATTAACCATTAAACTTGACAATTTGAATACAAACGGGCTCGCTGTCACTAGATCTGTTTTGAAGCATAAGTGTTTCAGCCCATTGCGTTTTTTAAACTGCCTCTCTTACTAATACTGTATGTATTTTAAAACAAACACCTGTAACTCGCGAATTCTGTTTGACATTTAACGACTGTCAACTGTATGTAAAGTATTTCAGTTGTTCTCAAACTGACCTCATGTTCATGTAGGTTGCCCAGAGGCGCTCTAACATAATTCTTGAAACTTCTCTTTTCTAGAAACACAGATCCAGTATTTACAGTACCATAAATGCTCTTTTACCATTCTGGTGAGAGACAGGCCTTGTGATACTTACAGAAAATATGCAGATACTTAAACATTTACTTTGACTGTCGTACAGTTTTACTTTCTTGTTTGAGATTTGCCATTTCCACAGGTTTAATTTGGGAAGTTCCTATTTGAAACAGGGGTTCACCAGTCAAATACATTTTGAGAACATGTGCAGTATTGATTTTCAGGTTCTAGTGATGACATTCAGGGTTATTTTTTGTTTCAGTCCACAGGTATGATACTTGTTACTGTGTGACATAAGGCATGAAAATACAGAAAAATCAGCTTTAAAGGCAAGTTAAAGGACTACCTGGAGGTGTTCTCTTTATCCTGCCACCTCACTATAAATTAATTTCCTATGCAGCAGATGCTAGGACCCTACTTGAAGTCCTATGTGCAGCAAAATGAGTGTAGAGCTCCAAATACCTGCTGCATAGAAAGCACACCTACAGTGCGGTTGCCAGATAAATCCAAACTAGTCAGTTGAACTGAACAATGCTTCACATGCTATATACATTTACTTGGTATTGTGTTGTATTCATGTACACATTCAGCTTTTTTCACTGTTTGTTTTTTCTTTCCCACAGCAGCTAATGCGGTCCTCAGTCTTCCACATGTTCATCCTGACCATGGTGGCAGTGGATGTGATAGTCGCTGCCAGCAATTACTACAAGGGGGAGAATTACCTGCGCCATTATGACGAATTTTATCTAGCAGAGGTGAGGGTTTACAGTACAAACTTTTTTTTTTTTTTTTTTTTCTCCCCAAAGAGAGAGAGAGGAAATCCAACCCAGTCATTTGGAGCAGGATTATACATTCATTTGTATTCCCTTAAGTGCCACAAGAAAGCTCTGGTGAAGCTGCATTGTCTGACAGTGTATGGAAGACTGTCAGACTGCCATCCCGAAGGTGGTTTCTCACACAAAAAATGTCAACCGTAATGAGCTGATGGTTGAGTGGAGCCTAACTCACTCTTCAACTGAGCATCTGACAGAAGCAGTTATATGACTTATTTATTTTTTCAAAACTAAAACAGTAATTCACATTAATGCCAAATGCACTCAGAATTGTTCAGCTTAAATGTAGATAACAGCCTATTAAAAAAAATAATAATAAAAAAAAAAATTCAAAAGTCGTGTTCTTTTGTGAGCACTGCATAATTTAGATTTAAATTGACATTTTTTTGTTACTAGTGCTGTACTGTGTTCAAGTCAATTGAATGGGAATATGTTTGATTATTTACAGACGCAGACAAAAGTACTGGCACTACACTAATATAAGAAGATTCTAGAAAACATGTTAAATACAAGCATTTTAGTGAACGCTAGCCACTAATTAATATGACTAAGACAACCAAAATACACAATTTCTGGAGTTTACCTAATAATCTTTATAAAAAACAAAAGCACTTAAGCAATTTTAAAATATTTGTTTATTGCAAAAGTATAATTTAAAAAGATGAGTTGATTGAAAACTATTACACAGTAACTAAGCTACATTATAAAGTCAATAAGTCAAAAAGAGGTCATTATTTCCAACATATGTTGAATAAGAACGTTTTGGCAACACAGCAGATGATGGTCAAGGCAAAGGAGGAGCACTTGTAGCAAACTACAACAAAGGATATGGCTACAGATCAGTATCACAGAAATATGGAATACCAAAATCCAAAATCCACAATCAGAGCAAGAATGAAGAAGTACCACAGAACAAATTCAGCTGAAACGCTTGGAAGAAATGGACGTTCAAAGAAAATTAGAGGTACAGCAGGTAGGCATCAGGCATAATAGTGCGAAAGAACTGTACAAAGGCACCTGAACACAGAAGGGTGGTATGCACGTGGACCTCGTTGTAAACCACTTTTAAAGAAAATTCATAAAACAAAGCTTTCTTCAACAAAATTATGTGGTCCAATGAAATTAAAATATAACTGTTTCCCATAAATGGACCACAGTGTGTTTGGAGAAAAAAGGGGAAAGCCTTCAATGAAGAAAACCTTGTACCTACAGTTAGACATGTAGGTGGTTCCATCATGATATGGCAGACCGTTTATCTTCCAGCACGACAATGACCCAAGCATTGTGCATCCAATCTGCCTGAGCTGAAGGAAATATGCAAGACAGAATGGACCCAGGTTTCACCAACAAGATGTAACATACTGGTTGAGAATTGATAAAAGCAAAAGGAGGACACACAAAATACTAAAGCAGGGGTGTTAATACTTATAACTTACAAATAAACATATTTAATTTAAAGATTATTTCTTAAATTGCTAGACATTGTGTATTTTGCTTTTTGTTTTATTAAAAAAATGGTTTAAGTTTACTAAATGCTTGTCCTTAATCTGTTACCTTGGTATAATAAGCATAGTCTGCAACTGTAGGTCAAATTAAAATGTCTTACAGGTACTTGATGCAAGTTTTATGACAAACCTAACATCTAGTCTCCACACACACACACACACACACACAACTTGGGTTTAATCTCTGTAATAAATTATTACAATGTGTCTCTGTAGCTCCTTTTGAAGGTTTTCCTTTCTCCAAATGTGTCTCCGTTATTTATTGCATCTGCTGACATGGCTTCTAAATGGGTAGGAAAAAAAGAATAATGACAGGCTTTTAGCGGTGGGGAAGTCTAGGTGGTGCTACATTTGAAAAATGAGAACTATTTTTTTTTTTTTTTTTTTTTTAGCAGTCTCATCTGGGTATTTCAGTTTACCAAAATCATATAGGTATCTTGTTGCATTCTATGGGGGTTTGTTTTAATGATCAAACCAAAATAAGGCCTGTATGTGGCCTACAGGTTGCTCAACCCCGATCCTAACTGGGACAGATCATAATGCTGTCGCCATTTTGAAGTTTGCTTCAGATTGAAACCATTAAGTTTGCGTCAGATGTCTTTTGTTTTTTGCTAGCCTTTTTTATATTTACATATTTAAAATCCACATTGAAAAGAAGGAAGCAATAATTAGTTTTGATGAGGACGCGGATTGCCTGTAGGAGCACCTCGTTGCTATACTATATTTCATCCTGTCTGTGCCTATACATTGTATATTATTCATCATCAATAATATATTAATATATTTGAAATTTCTGTTTATGAAATCAGTATTCAGCTGACATGCAAGAAATAAAGGCAGATATTAGTCTGGAGACCACCCTTCCACTCAGAGCTGAATTCATGAGATAAGCTGTTTATTATTTGCCAAGTTAGAAATCCATATATTTTGATTGCTTTTACACAGCTTACCTGACACCAGATTTGCAATAAAATGTATCTTTTGGTGTATACGTTTTATATTAGATGTTCATATATAAAGCATAATGTGACAAGGAAATGACCGAGGTTGAGGCTCAGAGACAGTTTAAAGTTAAAAATAAAACTTTTTAGTAAACAAAAATACAAAATAAACAGGCACAAGGGCCAAACAAAAAGGTTTTAAACAGAAAATACACACAAAACAAAACTTACAAATAAAGCCTCCAGGCTGGGCGTTGCCTTCACTAGTTTCAAAAACTTACAAAAACAGCACACTCAGACAAACACAATTGCTTCTTCTCCTCTAGAACTCCCTCTCCCCAACTGGGAGGCTGAGGCCTCCTTTTATGCCAGGTGGCTGAGTAATAATTGAATAATTAATTGGTGGATTGCTCCCACCTGAAGCAATCAACCTGGGCAGGGAGGAGAATTTAACTCCTTCCCTGCGAGCATTTCTAAGGGCAGAGCCCTGCTCTGCCACACATGTGTTAGCCATGGATTCTCTGTCTCTCATACACATATATATGCGACGGCGCTGGACCCTCTGGCCCCTCTGGCGCACAGGACGGCGATGGCAGCGGCTCCCCCTCTCTGGGCGACGGCAACGGCCCCCCTTCTGGCTCTCGGGACGGCGGCTCCTCCCCTTCTGGCTCTCGGGACGGCGGCTCCTCCCCTTCTGGCTCTCGGGACGGCGGCTCCTCCCCTTCTGGCTCTCGGGACGGCGGCTCCTCCCCTTCTGGCTCTCGGGACGGCGGCTCCTCCCCCTCTGGCTCTCGGGACGGCGGCTCCTCCCCCTCTGGCTCTCGGGACGGCGGCTCCTCCCCCTCTGGCTCTCGGGACGACGGCTCCTCCCCCTCTGGCTCTCGGGACGACGGCTCCTCCCTCTCTGGCTCTCGGGACGACGGCTCACCCCTCTCTGGCTCTCGGGAAGACGGCTCCACCTTCTTTGTTTGAATGACTGGGGCCTCTCCCATATCTACCACCAGGTAGTTAATGACCATGAGGGCAAGCTCTGCGAAGGACGCCGGGTGATGCTGTTCCTACCACTTTTCCCACCTCCCCCCATCTCGACGCCACAGCGTGTTGATAACTATGGGGAGGTCGTGGAAGAGGTCCGCCTCAGGGTGCATCAACCAGTCCCACATTTCCTGGGATGGTGGTGAAGGTGGTGGCACTGGAGGTAGTGGGGTGGCCCCTGATGCCCGGGGTGAAAACTGCACCTCTTCCTGGGCCTGATTGTAGGGGCATCCTGCCCAATTGTGGCTGTCCTCCTCACAACGGCCACACCAGTCTGCCGGTGGCACTTCTGGGCAGGACCTCCAGCGGTGGTCCACCTTCCCGCACCAAGAACACCAGGGGAAGAGGCTGGCCGGGTCCTCCAGTGGTGGCTGTTGTTGCAGCAGCTTACATTTCTTCGGCTGCTGCATCTCCTGCCTTTGCCGCTGTCTGCTCTTCTTCCCCATTTTTTTTTTTTTTCCAGAAAAAAAAAACTCCTCAAAATTAAAAAAAAAAAAAAAAAAAATACTGCCCTGAGCCTCCAGGTAGCATTGTCCCACTTCTGAGCACCAAATGTGACAAGGAAATGACCGAGGTTGAGGCTCAGAGACAGTTTAAAGTTCAAAATAAAACTTTTTAATAAACAAAAATACAAAATAAACAGGCACAAGGGCCAAACAAAAAGGTTTTAAACAGAAAATACACACAAAACAAAACTTACAAATAAAGCTTCCAGGCTGGGCGTTGCCTTCACTGGTTTCAAAAACTTACAAAAACAGCACACTCAGACAAACACAATTGCTTCTTCTCCTCTAGAACTCTCTCTCCCCAACTGGGAGGCTGAGGCCTCCTTTTATGCCAGGTGGCTGAGTAATAATTGAATAATTAATTGGTGGATTGCTCCCACCTGAAGCAATCAACCTGGGCAGGGAGGAGAATTTAACTCCTTCCCTGCCAGCATTTCTAAGGGCAGAGCCCTGCTCTGCCACACATGTGTTAGCCATGGATTTTCTGTCTCTCATACATATATATATATATATATATATATATATATATATATATATATATATATATATATATATATATATTAGGAACAATTCAATAATTGATAATTTAGAGTGGGTTGATTAGTTCTCTTATTAAGAAGAACATAAGAAAGTTTACAAACTAGAGGAGGCCATTCAGCCCATCTTGCTCATTTGGTTGTTAGTAGCTTATTGATCCCAGAATCTCATCAAGCAGCTTCTTGAAGGATCCCAGGGTTTCAGCTTCAACAACATTACTGGGGAGTTGGTTCCAGACCCTCACAATTCTCTGTGTAAAAAAGTGCCTCCTATTTTCTGTTCTGAATGCCCCTTTATCTAATCTCCATTTGTGACCCCCTGGTCCTTGTTTCTTTTTTCAGGTCAAAGAAATCCCCTAGGTCGACATTGTCTATACCTTTTAGGATTTTGAATGTTTGAATCAGATTGCCGCGTAGTCTTCTTTGTTCAATACTGAATAGATTCAATTATTTTAGCCTGTCTGCAAATGACATGCATTTTAAACTCGGGATAATTCTGGTTGCTCTTCTTTGCACTCTTTCTACAGCAGCAATATCCTTTTTGTAATGAGGTGACCAGAAATGAACACAATATTCTAGGTGAGGTCTTACTAATGCATTGTAAAGTTTTAACATTACTTCCCTTGATTTAAATTCAACACTTCACAATATATCCGAGCATCTTGTTGGCCTTTTTTATAGCTTCCCCACATTGTCTATATGAAGACATTTCTGAGTCAACATAAACTCCTAGGTCTTTTTCATAGTTCCCTTCTTCAATTTCAGTATCTGCCATATGATATTTATAATGCACATTTTTATTGCCTTCATGCAATACTTTACACTTTTCTTTATTAAATTTCATTTGCTATGTGTCTGCCCAGTTCTGAATGCTGTCTAGATCATTTTGAATGACCTTTCCTGCCGCAACAGTGTTTGCCACTCCTCCTATTTTTGTGTCGTCTGCAAATTTAACAAGTTTGCTTACTATACCAGAATCTAAATAATTAATGTAGATTAGGAATAGCAGAGGACCTAATACTGATCCCTGTGGTACACCACTGTTACCTCGCTCCATTTTGAGGTTTCTAGATGTTAACCACTCCCTAATCCATGTGCATGCATTTCCTTGAATCCCTACTGCGTTCAGTTTGAGAATTAGTCTTTTATGCAGGACTTTGTCAAAAGCTTTCTGGAAATCTAAATAAACCATGTCGTATGCTTTGCAATTAACCATTTTCAATGTTGCATCCTCAAAAAAGTCAAGTAGGTTAGTTAGACACGATCTCTCTGTCGGTACAACCCCTGTATCAAGAGACTGTTGCATGATCTTGGTTAGCGGTTTCATTTCTTTGAGTACTATTGGGAGGATCTCATCCGGCCCAGGGGATTTGTTTATTTTAAGAGCTCCTAGTCCCTTTATCACTTCTGCCTCTGTTATGCTAAAGTTATTTAAAATTGGATAGGAACAGGTCGACATGTCGGGCATGTTGTCCGTGTCCTCCTTTGTAAAAACCTGTGAAAAGTAATCATTTAATATATCTTTTTTTTTTTCTTCATCTATGATTTTGCCATTTGTGTCTCTTAGACATTTAACCTCTTTTTTGACTTGTGTTTGCAGTTCGAAGTACTCTTTCTGTGTACTTTGTTTTTGGTCCCTTTTAAACACTCTGTAAAGTGCCTTTTTTCACTGAATATTTTTTTTTAATTGATCTATTAAACCATTTTGGCCGTTTTGTTTTAGATTTAGATTTGTCTACTTTTGGGATGTAATTGTTTTTCGCATCTAGTACTACATTTTTAAAAAACAGCCATCCTTTTTCTGTGGATGTTCTCTCTATTTTACTCCAATCTACTTCTGTTAGTCTGTGTTTCATACCTTCATAGTTTGCTTTTCTAAAATTGTAAACCTTAGCTTTAGTCATTACTTTTGGGGTTTTAAAAAATACTTCAAATGAGACCATGTTGTGGTCTGAGTTTGACAATGGCTCTCTGACCTCTGTTTTAGTTATTCTGTCTTCGATATTTGAAAAGACTAAATCAAGGCATGCCTCCCTCTAGTTGGCGCATTGACAAATTGCATTAGGAAACAGTCATTTATCATTTCTACCATTTCAATTTCATCCGTCGTGCTCCCCACCGGGTTCTCCCATTTTATACGGGGGAAGTTGAAATCCCCCATTAGTATGGCTTCTCCTTTTGTACACGCATTTCGAATGTCATTGTATAACAGATTATTTTGCTCAGCGTCTGAATTTGGCGGTCTATAGCATGCTCCTATTATTATGCCCTTTGAATTTTTGTCCATTATTCTGACCCATATTGATTCTGCATTGTTTTCTTTGACCTGATTTAACACCTGGGCTTCAAGACTATTTCTTATGTATAGCGCTACCCCTCCGCCTCTTCTGTCCTGCCTGTCTTTCCTATACAGTGTGTACCCACTAATATTATATTCGTCTCCATTACTCTCAGACAACCAAGTTTCTGTTACACCTATCACATCATAGTTACTTGTTAGTGCAGTAGCTTCAAGTTCTAACATTTTGTTTCTGAGACTTCTAGCATTTAAGATAAATACATTTAATAGTTGTCTTACCTGAGTTGCCCTTGTTTTGATGTGGTCTCCCTTCTGTTTTTTTGTTTTCTCCCCCCTTCCTTTCTAGTTTATATGCTTCTGGACCTCCTCAAGGATCCTTTCTCCGAGTAGATTGGTTCCCTTTCTGTTTAAGTGCAGTCCGTACCACCTATATAGATAGTCCTTGTTGTAGAATGTGCTCCAATGTTCAAGAAAGGTGAAGCCTTCCTGTGTGCACCACGATTTCAGCCATGCAGTTTGATTTTGTATTTCCAGCTGTCCATATGGTCCTTTGCAAGGTGTCAGCAGTATCCCAGAAAATACCACAGTTTTGGTCTTGTCTTTCAATTTCCTTCCTAACTCTCTGAATTTGTTTTGCAGGGTTCTTGGTCTGTCTCTTCCAATGTTGTTCCAATGTCTCTTCCAATGTTGTTTGTAAATTAATATTTAATTGACGTGTTACAAAGATCGAGGATTTACTATGAACACACACTAGACACAAGTAATGTTTAATCAATAGTAGTATTTTATTAAGTATGCAAATATTAAACAGAAAACAGAAATGTCAGAAAGTAAATCTCTTATGGTGCGTTTACACTGTTCGATTTTAGGACGGCTTTGGGCTGTCTCATGTCTTTTTTCTGCAGTGTAAACGCACACGGCCTACTCTCAGCTGTCCTAAAAATGGCCAAATAAAGATGTGGCTTTATATATTAGGAACAGAATGTAAGTCAGCTGAGGAGGTTTCCATAGTCACATTTTTATTGTAAAGCAGATACTTTAAAAATCAATTTTATATGCATTTTTTCTGTAAAAAATAAAACTGTTTTTCAATATTTTATCTCCCAGGTCGCTTTCACTGTTCTGTTTGACTTGGAGGCACTTCTGAAGATCTGGTGCTTGGGCTTCACTGGCTACATAAGCTCTTCCCTTCACAAATTTGAATCCCTGTTGGTAGTTGGAACGACCCTGCACATTTATCCAGACTTGTATCATTCTCAGTTCACTTACTTCCAGGTAAAAAACAAAAGGAATATTTGAAATAATATTGGAAATAGCAGTCATTGATTTGACATACTATAGGGATAGGAGTCATGGATTGGGGTCAATGAGGTGATTCTGGGATTCAATGTTTGCAGTTACTCTGGAGTTCATATCCATTCATTTCCCACTATTCCAGTTCTAGCAAGATACAGCTCGCTAACAACACAGTGTAACAAAAAATATATATATATATAATCGTAGAGACTAAAGATCTTAATAATATGATCTTGATAATATGACTATTAGAACAAAAATTAAATGCTCTGAAGGTAATAATTTAAGAAATCTATTCTACTTCAGACTCAAATGTTAGAAATTAGAGTACTAAAGGTTTTAATATGATTTGTCAGTGGAGATTTACAAGCAGGGTGCAGTGACGAACAGTTTTTTTTCCTCAATTGAGAATTAGAAGCCAGCTCCCTGCATGACATGGCATCTATTAATACAAAGTAACAACCAGAGGGCTGCTATGCAATTAAATAAGAGGACAGACTAGAGCCAGATTCATGAGGATTAAAGTGTACAGTGCTTTCTGTTCTTGACTAAACACTATACATTTCCATGTTATTTGACAGTGTAGGAGAAAAGAGATCACTTCTACCTTCTAATTGTTTTAGTAAGTGATAATGCAACAACATAAGTGTCTTTCAATTCACAGAGCTATTTATAAACTTTATGGTAGTTAAAACGAATGTATTGTCAGAATTGAGCATACTCTTTTTTATAATAATCGTAAATATTTGACAGAAAATGGTGTTGCTTTAGTTGTCAATTTTCTTTTTTTTATGATTTCAAGGCAAATAAACCTGGCTTGTTTTGTGCTGATGTCATGGTCATACCTTCTATAGATACTATTTCCGTCAGCACAGCAATTCCCCAAATGTTCGCAAAGTACCAGCTTATTTGGGAAAATGTGGCTTCGACTCACCACAACCCTGTGCATCCAGCATTTTACATCACAGGTGTGGGCAACTAGGGTCTTCACTTGATACCTGCAATACACTTGTACACGTTTTGGCAGGAACGCCCTCCTCACATTCTGTCACAACCCACGCATTGAATTCACTTTACATCTCGTGGGTCCACATTCAAGTGTGAAAATGACATCCCTTCAGGACTATTACATTCAAACAGAATTTGACAGTGTCTGACTAAGTGACTACAGGCTGGGCAAGGTTTGGACCTGGTCATTGGTGATCCACCTCTGCACTTGTCATATCCACACATTAGAAACGGATTGTTTTCAACTGTTCTGCTCAGAGTCAGCTCTGTACTATAAACAATGGTTCTGGATCTATAACTATTTCCTTGATAGATGTCATGTTGTTCACAGAGGGCAATTTTAGGAGTTACTCAATCCAGAATACAGGGGTGGGTCAGAATTCACTATTTTTCATACCACTTGGTTTCCAACCTATTTTGTCTTGCACATCATCAGTGGGCAGACTCATTGCAACTGAATCTGGGTCCATTAAATAACCTGTTACCCTAGCAACTGAGTCCTGCCATGCAAAGGGTTCCAATGATTTATAGCACAAAAGGGACACACCAAGGCCAGCTTTGCTTGTTAAGAATTTTAGCTGAAACATGTGAAAATGTGCACAACCAAGGGCTGAATACTGATCAATCATGATGGACTGCCTCTCAGAATAATTAGCCTTGTTTTCCTGGGAGAAAGACACATTCTCTTGGTGCAGTGGGGTTAATTAAATGCAATAAATAGAAAATTGCGTTCATTTTGACTGCAATCTTAACAATTTTCTCAACCAAAACTTAAACTTGAATTAGGTTGTATAACAAGTTAATTTATTACCCTTTTCTTTGTCCTTGAAATAAGGATTGTTTCATTAATTATTATACCTTAAATGCTCAGTGGACCAAAACAAAAAAAAATATTGTATTAAATTAAGTGGAGTTGGATTACACGCAAACATGTTTCAGTTTAAATGTAATAGAAGTGATTTATGCAGAGTCCCTGCTAATGAGAGTATGGGATTTTGTGGATGGTCCCTAAACCTAGTCGAGCATAGTTGTGTCTGATGCAAAAGTTGACAAAATTATGAACGCTTTCATTGATTCTTTATTGACTATGAAATATGATACGGACGATCTTATTACTTCAGAATTGCACATGAGCTACACTTAGGTGCATGCAATCATAACCAGGCTATGCATTAATCATAACCAGGTTATTTATATGGATTGTTGACTTATAAAAAGTGCTCTTAAAGAGTAAGTAGTGGGGTTCTGTAAAATATACAGCGTTATACGTCCCCACATGTTGCTACACCTGTTTTATATCATTTTTTCTTTTCATTGTAATTGGACCTGAAAAACAGAAGTCCTTTGAAAAATAATGGTTTGCAATTAACATCCCCAAATTATTTGTTGCAGTTGTCTGTTGTAACCCAAGGCTCAGTCATTGTTCATCACAACAATGTATTTGTATTCAGTGTTGCATGTTAATAACATACTTCCAGTGAGTGGCTTCCACTGAGTCATTTGGGCTATTGTGGTGTGCTAATAAACTAGAACTGTGCACTGGAACTGTTATTACAGAAATAATGTGTGCATATTATCTGTCTTGTTTATGGTTTAATCACAGTATTTACTGTAAACATACCACACCAAAAAAAAACAAAAAACATTGGCAATAGATTTAGGGTTTATATGATTTTTTTCATTCAGTATTTTTTTTAATTCAATATTTTTGTAAAATAACCCTTTAAAATGTGTACCTCAAAGGGGAAATTCTAAAGAACCTGTTTAAATCTACTGTATTCTTACTTATGTGAAGAATACAGTGACAGCACAGGCTATGCTGTTTGTATGCTGCCTTACAAGAATGCAAATTCTAGTGGAATGCCATTATGGGGCAAAATGGCATATCATCTTATAACCGGTATAAAGGGCCACCTGGGGGGGGGGCAATTATACATTTACATAAATGTACTGCTTCATTGTACATGCTTGCTGTGTTAAATCAGTAAATGTACAAACAATTAGGCATGCAACATTTCTGTAAATACACCTTTTAATTGCTTTAAATTAAAAACAATGTTACACTTTCTATGTAAAGTAATTCAATTCTTTACTACATTTCTGATTGTATTCTCTATGACCAGGCTTGAACACACACACACACACATACACACCAGCAATCAAAGGCAAAGCTGGACAAGATGCACCAGCTTTCATCTAGCCAGAGGTCGATAACAATTCTGTATCTTTGATCAAGAGTTATTTATTGTTTGTCTACTCGGATGCATTGTTTGTAGAGACATATTTCCAATAACAGCTGGAACAACAATATAAAGGACAAAGGGTTCTAAAAATGTATTATTTTCTTCAAAAGTTGAATTTGTTGTTTTGCTAACTAAACCCCTCATGATTATATATATATATATATATATATATATATATATATATATATATATATATATATATATATATATATATATATATATATATATATATATATATATTATTTGTGGCAGGCCAACTAGCCCTGCGCTGGGAAAATGTGTGTTTGTGGCAGGGAGAGAGTTAAAATCTCCCTGCCAAACTAAATTGTTAATTATTTTTATTGTTTAATTATCACCCACACCTGGTAATTATTGTAACTAACTGGTGCAGCCAGTTTGTTTGGGGATGCTGTGTGTGTGAAGAAGCCCACTAGAATCAAGTGTATAGAAAGAAAAAAAAAAA